>NC_051181.1:16119370-16159342 GCF_013339695.2 Rhipicephalus sanguineus
TCACCCGGGAGGTGGGATTTATTGGGCTTCAGCCTCCTCGCCACCTCCACCCTTGAAATTAAAAAAATTTTTTTTTTTCATTCTATTATACACCGCCGTCGAAAATAACCACTTTCACCGAAAAAACCAAACAGGATGTCGTCTAAAATGGTTTTTTTTTTTCGAGCACGACAATGCCGTGGACAGTTGAAAGGTTCAGGAAGGCGGCTTTTCTGTAAGATTTTTTCCAACCATGCAGTTTGTGAAACGGTATCGCTCTTATTCTTTTTTGAACAAAAAATAAATGTGACTCTGGTAGGACTGTTCCTATTTTTACCTTACTTTCACGCAGCCGGCGTCTGCCATTGTGTTCTTCCGAACCTAGAAGTCTACAAGGCGACGCACGTTTAAGTACATTATTTTTTAAGGACTAACGTCCCCGGGTCTAATAGTTACTCTCATGCAGTTATTCTACAAAGCAAGGTGTGGGGAGCGGGCTAGTTGGTATTCCATACCGCTAAAACTTAAGCGCAAAAAGTGCACAACGGACAAAGAAACGACGAGTACAAGCGCTAATTTCCAACTATCGTTTATTAAAGCAACACACCGACATATACCTGTTCACATGCGATTACAACGATATCAGTCAACGCACAAGGGGGAAACCAAACAAAAAAAAAACAGTTAAAATACATGGGACCAACACGTGCAGGGGAATTTAAGTAATCTAGTTCCTTGTTTGTTAGTGCGAGCATGGCGTGCTGACGCAGCTTCCATTAGCAATCGCTGCGCCTCAAATGATCCGGGTGCTATCCTTAGGGCGAGTTGCAACACTGTTGTATGTCAAATAAAGGCACCATTTGCATTCTGCACAATGAGCCACCAAGAAACATCACAACCTTTTTCACTGTCTGATTGTGTTCGAGCAATCTCACATTCAGGCATGTGCCTGTCTGTCCGGCGTAACTTTGACCACAGGACAAAGGTTAGTTAAACACTGCGCCTTATACATTCAACAAATTCATTTCGGTGCCTAATTTTACAGCTGTTGGGAAGGCCTTTCTACAGGCTGGTTCTGGACATAACTGCGACAACTTATTAGGCGCAGAAAAAAAACAACTGAATCCCCGCTCCTAGACCAATCTTTTTGATATTGTGTGATATACCATGCAGGTATGGAATCACAGCCACCTTCTTACGAAATAGCCACGAATCAGTGCACGTGTCACTGATCTTCGAAAAACTTGCGCAAATTCTCCGAAACAGATACCAGCAGGCGGCGGGTGGATATCCAGCTGCCTTCAAACGAGCAATTTGCCCGCAGAAGCTTTCTTGCATCGAATGGTAACAAGACTTGGTCAATGCATGTGTAAACAGGGCACGAGCAATCCGCGCGGACAGCTTGCTGTGTGCAGAGGCAAAAGGCAACACAGGTTTTTTTTGCACGAGGCTCATATATCCAGCATACATGGCTACTCGAAAGGTCTGAGCCTCAGGTCAAGAACCTACGGGATCCGTTCTTTTAGCAGTACTTCTACAAGGCAGCTTTTGGTCCTCACAGATCACATCACCAGACGAATAGTCAGTCCGCTCACACACTGCATGCGAATGATCTTTTGATCCCCAGTTCAGATGAGCTGTTAATCCCCAGGGATTTTTTTCACATTTATTTAGCCCAAGGCGCGATACTTTTTTCACGTGTTGTTTTCCGTGGTTACAAAAATTGCATGGAAAAGAACACGACAAAAAAAATTTTAGCGTTCCGTGCCTCACTGTTCGCTGTCCAATGCGACAACTAAATACAAATACTGTCACGTGGTCGTGACTCGACGAAGACAGCAGTCGGCGTTTGCAGGATGAAACTGTTATTTGGCCGAACTTGTGGCCGGAAAATCAGAACTAGCACTACAGCAATACAGGCTGTACAATGATAGCGGGAACAGGGCTCGTCCGTCGATCAACTGACAAGCGGTCAAGCGCGTCGGCTTATATACAGGCGCTATCGAATTTCCAGCGATAGCGCTGGTGGTTGCGCAATCTCTAGAATGAGCTCGAGCGTTCGGTCTTGCGCGCAATCTTAACAAAATCATCTACAACAATCGTGAAGCTCTCGAGAATGAGGCGAATGTTGTATGCGAAGGTCACGTACGGAAGGATGGCATCCCACGTCTTGTGCTCGACGTCAACGTACATGGCCAAGCATGTCGGCGATGGTCTTATTTAGCCGCTTGGTGAGGCCATTGGTTTGAGGGTGGTAGGAAGTGGTCCGGCGGTGGCTTGTCTGGCTGTACCTCAAGATCGCCTGAGTTAGCTCCGCTGTAAACGCGTACCTCTGGCGGTGATGAGGACCTGGGGCGCCATGACGCAGAACGATATCTTCAACAAAGAACTTCGCTACCTCGGCAGCACTGCCTTAGGTAGGGCCCTTGTTTCGGCGTAGCGGGTCAGGTAGTCGGTAGCTACGACGATCCACTTATTACCGCTAGTCGACGTTGGGAACGGCCCCAGGAGGTCATCCCGATTGCTGGAACGGTCGCGAGGTGGCTCGATCGGTGAAGGAAGGCCCGGGTCTTGTTGGCGGTGTCTTGCGTCGCTGGCAGTTTCGGCATGTCCTTACGTAGCGAGTGACGCGGCGGCAAGGCGCGGCCAGTAGTACTTTCCTGTACTCTTGCCAGCGTTCGGGAAACACCGAGGTGTCCTGCTGTCGGGTCGTCGTGCAGGGCCTCGAGGACTTCTGGTCGCAATTCTTGAGGCACCACGAGAAGGTACTTGGCTCGACGTGGCGAGAAGTTCTTCTTTGGAGAACGCCGTTGCGTAAGAAAAAAACGACGCCAGTGCTCGCTTGAACACTTTCGGAACGACGGCGTTCTTGCCCTCGAGGTTATTCCAGAGGCCTCTGAGTTCCGGGTCGGATCGCTGTGTTCAGCGAAGTCGTCGGCAGCCTTATGGTTCCAAGAAGCAGTCATCATACTGGTCGTCTTGCGGCGGCGGGTCCACGGGGGCACGAGACAGGCAGTCGGCGTCAGAGTGTTTTCTTCCGGACTGTAAACGACGTGAATGTCGAATTCTTGCAGTCGTAGGCTTCACCGTGCGAGGCGGCGGAAGGGTCCTTCAAGTTAGCTAGCAAACACAAGGCGTGGTGGTCGCTCACAACTTTGAAGGGCCGGCCGTTAGAGGTAGGGGCGAAACTTCGATGTAGCCCAGATGATGGCAGGCACTCCTTTTCCGTGTGGAATAGGTGATTTCTGCCTTGATAGCGACCGGCTAGCATAACTGATGACCCTCCAGCCCGTCAGTCTTCTGCACGAGGACGGCGCCGAGTCCTAGGCTGCTTGCGTCGGTGTGGATTTCCGTATCGGCGTCTTCGTCGAAATGCGCTAGTATTGGGGCATCTGAAGGCGTCGTTTAAGTTCTTCAAATGCCTCGATTTGCGCCGTTTCCCACTTGAATGGCACGTCGGTCTTCGTCAGGTGCGTTAGTGGCTGGGCTATTCGTGAAAATTCCTTGACGAAGCGTCGTAGTAGGCCGCACAAGCCGAGGAAAAACGGCCGTACGGCCTTCTATCGGTGGGTGGCGGGAAGGCAGCGATGGCAGATGTTTTCCGCGGGTCCGGGCGGAACACCATTCTGCTGATCACGTGACCCAAAAACAAGAGCTCCTCGTACGCGAAGCGGCACTTTCAGGCTTCAGGGTGAGTCGGAGGTCTTGATGCTTGAAGTACAGCTTCAAGGCGTCGAAGGTGTTCGTCGAAATTTGAAGGAAACCACAACGACGTCGTCCAAGTACACAAGGCACGTCTGCCACTTCAGCAGCCAGTACTGTATCCATAACGCGTTGGAAAGTCGCGGGCGCCGAGCAAAGCAAAGGGCATGACCTTGAACTCGAACAGGCGTCTGGTGTGATGAAGGCAGTCTTTTCTCGGTCTCTCGTCGACTCGATTTGCCAGTAGCGGTCTTGAGGTCCATCGACGAAAAAGTACTTGGCGTTGTGGAGTCGATCTAGGGCGTCGTCTATTCGTGGGAGAGGGTACACGTCATTCTTCGTGACCTTGTTCAGGCGACGATAGTCGACGCAAAAACGTAGGGTTCCATCCTTCTTCCTCACTAAACACCACAGGTGACGCCCACGGACTCTGGACGGCTGGATGATGTCGTCGGTAGCATTTCGGCGACCTGTTCTTGACGGCCTCGCGTTCTCGCGTCGAAACTCCGGTACGGGCTTGACGGATTGGTCGGGCACTTTCTTCTGTTATGATGCGATTTCGCGACTGGGGTCTGGCGAATTCTTGACGACGACACGAGAAGCAGTCCTTGAATTGCAGGAGCAGGGTTTTAGCTGGTCTTGCTCGTGCTTCGGGATGCTCGGTTGGACGTCGAATCTGGTTGGTTTCGTCGATTCGTCGAAGCAGGTTCGGTAGCATCGAAGAGGCGAGAGCGTTGCTGGATTCCACGAATTCGGATGTAGGCACCGTCGTACCAATGTTGAGGTGCCTATATCCGTGGCTGAAATTTGTCAGCACTACCTTTGCTTTGCCATCACGCAGCTCGGCTATGCCTCTTGCGACGCAAATCTGACGGTTGAGAAGTAGGTGCTGATTCGCCCTCCGATGACACCTTCAGGTCGTGTGCTTCGGTGCCGACGGAAATAATGACGTGGAGAGAGGCGGAATGGGGACGTGCTCTTTCTATCACATTCAATACGGCTTTCCTGGCGTCGTGTGTGCGGCAGCGCTTTTTCTGAGGTTTAGTGTTATGACTCAGATCTCAGGTCTATTACGGCACCGTGTTCAACTTAGGAAGTCCATCCCAAGTATCACGTCCCGGGAACAGTGCTGCAGGATAAGAAAGCTAGCAGGATAGGTTCGGTCACTGATGCTGACTCTTGCTGTGCAGACTCAGCCGGCGTTATCAAATGACCTCCAAGGCGGTGCGGATTTCAGGACCTTCCCAAGCAGTCCTTAACTTTCTTCAAACTTCGCGGCGAATGACCACTGACGACGGAATAGTCGGCCCCAGTGTCGACGAGAGCGGTAACGTTGTGTCCGTCGAATAGTACGTCGAGGTCGCTAGTCCGCCGTCTTGCGTTGCGTGTACGTCGCGGGCGTCGGGTCACGGCTACGTCGGTTGCACCGCTGCTTCCGCGTTGCGTCGTCAGGTCTGCTTCCACGGGTCGCAAAGTTTCCTCGTCAGGACGTCGTTCGGCGTGCGGCGGGGGCTCGGAACTTCGTCGCGGCGGTCGTCGTCGACGGCGGAGGATCTTCAACGTTTCGTCGTTCAGCAACGCACCTCCATCGGTTGCTGCCCTTAGTTTCCGGATACGGGCTAGGCGACCGACCGGGTTGGGCCAGTGTACTGCGGCGGTGCGGTGACATGTAGCGGCCGGGCGACGGCGAGCGGGAAGGTCGTCGTTCTTGCCACTGTGTTCCGGTGAGGTAGTCGTTGATGTCGCGCGCGGCCGTTCGCCTGGCTGCGGGCGCGGCGCGTTGATAGCGAATCCGCGTAGTCCCATCTGTCGGTACTGGCAGCGGCGGTACGTGTGGCCGGCCTCCCCGCAGTGGTGGTAGCGAGCGGGCGGTTGTCAGGGGCGCGCCAAACGTCGGTCTTCTCGGGGTGTAGTGCTGGCCGCCAGTGGCGGTAGGCGTCGATGATTGCGCGGTGTCTGGCGACGGAACTGCGTCGATGCGGTGTCTTGACGCGGGCGCGGCGGGCGAGCGTAGCCGTCGGGCGGCAGCGGCCGTAGCTCAAGGCTTGCGGCTGAGGCTGCTGGCGGTTCAAGGGTGCCCAGCGATTGCTGGATTTCTTCTCGAACGACGTCGGCGATGTAGTCACTTGAGGCTGGGTGAGGGCAACAGCTTGCGCAGTTCCTCTCGCACGATCGCTCGGATGTTTCGCGCAGGTCGTCGAGCCGAGCGCATGAACAGCGGGGCTGTCTTGGATTGATCGGCGATTATATTGGCGGTGTGGCATTTCGAGCGTCTTCTCGATGGTCGTGGCTTCTGAGACGAATTCCTGGACGGTATTCGGTGGATTCCTCATAAGTCCAGCGAAGAGCTGTTCCTTTTTCCTCGCATGAGGAAACGAACCTTCTTCTCTTCCGGCATATTGGGTCAGCGTGGCGGAACAGCCGGGTCATTTTCCTTCCGCGAAGATGGTCACGCTTTCGTTCGGGAAGCTGAACCCGTGTCTCCAGCAAGGTTTGCGGCCCTTTCCTTTCGAACGACGTTGCAAACGTCTGCAGGAAAGCGGCTTCGAAAGGCGTCCCAAGTTTGAAGAGTGGACTACCGATTCTCGAACCAGGTCCTTGCTGCGTCTTCAAGGTAAAAGTAAACGTGACGCAGCTTGTCCTCGGAGTCCCAGTTGTTGAATGTTGAGGACCCTTTCGAAAGTCTCGAGCCAGGTGTCCGGGTCTTCGAATGACGACCCGCGGAAGGTTGGCGGCGCCTTGGGCTGCCGGAGCAGGATCGGCGCAGGCTGCACGAGGTCGGTCATTGTCGCTGCGGTGGGTGTGGTGACCTGGGGCTGCCTGGTTTGTTCGGGAGGAGCCCGTGCTCTGGCTGCAGTCCCTTCTTTCTGCGGCTTGTTCGACGATCCGGGTTTTCTTTGCTGCCGTCCTCTTCGCGGCTTGGGCTTGGGTCAGCGCTTCGCGGGGGCGTCCGGATCATTGAAGAAGCAGCACCTCCACCAGATGTCACGTGGTCGTGACGTCGACGAAGACAGCAGTCGGCGTTTGCAGGATGAAACTGTTTATTTGGCCGAACTTGTGGCCGGAAAATCAGAAACTAGCACTACAGCAATACAGGCTGTACAATGATAGCGGCGAACAGGGCGTCGTCCGTCGATCAACTGACAAGCGGTCAAGCGCGTCGGCTTATATACAGGCGCTATCGAACTTTCCAGCGATATCGCTGGTGGTTGCGCAATCTCTAGAATGAGCTCGAGCGTTCGCGTCTTGCGCGCAATCTTAACAAAATCATCTACAACAATCGTGAAGCTTCTCGAAGAATGAGGACGCGGGTTGCGCTGAGCGTTGCCGACAGCCTTTGTGGGCGAATGCAGCAAAGTGATCAGAAACGTACGTGGGCAATACTAAATACAAAACGAATGGTGTTCAAGCTGCTGTTCGTGAGACACATCTAGCCGCACTGTACACTCAATGCACTAGTCACTGCCTTAATCTACTTCTGTGTGCGGCATGCTCCATCACAGACATCCGAAACTGTTCTGGGACACTAAAGGCGACGTCAGTATTTTTCCGTAAATCTTCTAGCCGCTCGCACGTTTTGCCAACAATGACAAGCTTGCACTGTACTGAGTCTACAAGGCAGCACCTCTTGGGACTATGCGAAACGCGCTGGGTCGAGAAGCACGATGCAGTGCTTTCATTTGTGAGGCCTCTTTGAGCCGTTGATCGCAGCACTAGAGGAGATTAAGTTTAACGGAAATGGCTAAAGACCAGTGCAGGCAAACAGTCTAATGTTGGCACTCTTGTCATCAGCGTTCCTTTAAGCCTGCATGTGGGGGAACACGTGTTAGCACTGACTTTGCCACTGTCAAAGAAGCTGCAGACGAGGAGTATCGACATGAGCGCTGCCATTGAGGACATAGAAGCGGTACAGCATACAACTGAAAATGACCGCAAGAACGCGAATGCTTCTTTCTCAAAAATATTTGCACAAGTGCAGGTATTGGCAGAAAAACTGAATGTGGAGATCACCAGCCGTTGAGCCGGTGTCCGGAAGCAAAACCTTGGGAGCAATGCATTCGAAAGCGCGGAAGAATATTTTCGCAGAACCCTGTTCATTACGTTCATGTACCACGTACTAGCCCAGTTTAAACCAACGGTTTGAAAAGCACAGGGCACTTCTAAAGTACTTTTCAGTAATGTACCATCCTCAATACCACCAATACAAGATGATCGGGAGAAAGGAGCAGAAAATCTCCTGACCGTTTTTGCGCATGACGTCGAAACGAGGGCTGTTTTGGGAGAACTGCAACTATGGTGGACAAAGTGGGCGAACAAAGCAGCAAACCATCGCCCCAGTACAGAAAACCGATGCCCTCTCGACAGCAGGTTCTATCCAAATGTGTACAAGCTACTCCATATTCCAGCCACCCTTCCAGTAACCACTGCCAGCGCAGAGAGAACGTTTTCAAGCATGAGGTTACTTAAGAACTACTTACGCTCCACGATGTCTGAGGAATGCATGGTAGGCCTGGTACTTCTGTACGCCCTCAGAAATGTCGATATCAGCGTGTCGGAAGTCATTGACCACTTCGCTAAGCTTCCTCGCCAGGTCAAACTTTGTCCTTTGATACCGAGCAGGACAAAAATCAGCGCAAACGAAAGGAAAAGACGCTGCTGTTCCAGAGTTCAGGTCAATGAGCCCGTAATTGTGATGTAATATTATTGTTCACCAACTTTTAAAGGCTTGAGGATTTTGTACCTTTTAGCAGTTACATCGTGACCTAATATAAACATACGAATTCGGGCATCAGGTGGACATTAACAGCGATTCGACAGCTTCACCTTGTTCACTGAGAGGTCGGTACAGGCGCGTTACCAAACTCGGGTATTGGGAAGCCGTACTAGCAGCATTGTTTGTTACTTTCATTTGTCGTTATTGTTCTTCATTGCTTTCTGAACTAGAAGCGACAACCCTCCTTTTATATTCAGTGCACAATAGTGGTTCGCACTTTTAAAACAGTTTTGAAATAGTTTCCTTCGTTATTTCTGCGCTCTTCCTTCATAGTTCTCTCCACATGGTGCGTCCGAGAGAGCAGCTTGGCCCAAGGACGTATCAGTTTCTGTGATTGTGCGTGCAGCATGTTCTTTTGCCTTATTTTTGGGCATTATGCATAGTGATCATTGCTTAGTTCCGCATTTTTATTGCATATTTAAATGTACATTTGTGATGGTTTGTGTAAGCATACTGTGCACTGTTTCCGGTGACTTATGTTTTGCCCGTATTCGAGGTGTACTTCCCCATTCTTGTTTTTCCCTGGCCGCATCATTTGTGCCAAAAAATGAGCATTTTGCGTAAACAATCTGCATTAAAATATTTGATCTCGTCCTGGTTATTTGTGGACTTCATTTTTTGTTATCAGGTGTTTCTTCAGTTTAAAACTGATGCAGTTCCAAAGTTTACGTGATATTTCCTGCGCCTCTTACACACAAAAAATGAAAAATTCAAAAAGATTGAAGACAGTTATTCCTGAAAATATTTTGCGGGCATGATAACATAATATTTTTATAAAAAAACACATTTTTTACTTGTTCTTGACAGTGCGCAGTATTCAAGAAGTGATTTGCAGCATCCAATACAAATTGTCACCGGTAACACATGTTATTCATATACTTAGTCGTTCGAAAAATTCAATGAGAAGGTCGCGCTGCAACGTGAGCCCCCCCCCCCCCGAACTACATTGCATTACCCTGTGGCTCCTAAGGGCCGTTGTTTCCGCGAATTTGCGGGGAAATCGGGATTGGGAGTTCGGCACATGGCACCCAAAGCTTTTGAATTAACCGGGCTGGTGCTGTCCGGTGCTTCAAATTATCCACTCAAATTTACTTTGAAAAATACTGGGCCGTAGAAATCCTTCGAATTAAGTGGGATTTTGAATGAACCGAGTTCGAATTAGTGAGGTTTGACTGTACATTTTAGGCGAACAATTTTTTTTTCACGAAACTAACTTCCTTGTCATTGTTCTGGGTCTAAAACCTCTGCCTAGAGTAAATATAATCAAATCGGGAACAGTGACCTGGATCTCGTGTTGGTTCTCATCTGGACACACCCTTACTTGATACATACAGATGTTAGCAGCAAGGCGCATATTGGTGTGGCATTCTACCGGCGGCTTCAGCTTTTTGTCATAGCTTTGTGTCACAGCTTAGAAGTGTTTGTTGGGGTCCTTACCTTTGCATTTCTTTATGTACTTCCTTGTTTGTACTGGAATGAGCTTGAAGTACTTGACCGTCTGCTGCCGTGGCTACACAGAAACAAAGAAAGAGAAGTGGCATTCTGCCATAAGGATAACAGATCTCAGCAAAAATTACTTTTTCGCATTGCTGCAGCGAATGTGCCATTTTGGTATTAATGCTGCCTACGTGCAAAAGTAGTAGAGCCCCTTTTTGTGTAGTGTTGTGGAACTCATTTGGCAAACCCCCCACTGTCCTTTGTGCAGGTCTCCCCGAAGCACGTGTCGTTGTACAGCAGATTGCCACCGAGCTCCATGGGAACGACCAAAAGTGCCACAGTGTGTGGCGTGCCCCTGTTGCGACCTCCACCATCGCGCGACAAGCGCCTGTTCCCCAGTGATGTGCAGGTGACGGGCGTGGACTTACTGCAGCAGCTTCCGCCGCCTCCGACGCTTCCAGCACCACTTGCCCAGGTGGGATCTGGGAGCTGACCCCTTTTGTGCACTCTCTAGCGAGGATGTCTAAACTAGGCTGTAGGACTGAGTCTTGTCGATTATGGCCGCATCTGCTGTGGGCCTAGATTACGGGAAACCTGTCACCCACATGCTGTCTTTACAGATTGCCACTGTGAGTGACGCTCATCGTGATTGTGGCCCCATTTTCTTTCGTGCCGTGCATGTTTGCCATGCACCGGGTGTGATGAAATGTGCATCTGGATGGCAGTCCATGTTAGTGGCTGCACAGGGATATTTTGCACACTTGACCATGTCCTTACAACGCCATTTTTGGAAATGAGAACAGAGCTGAAGCATCTATGCATTAGCAGCGTGTATTGCGTGATGAACAGTGGCAATTCGTGACACTGGTAGCAGCTTCCATGACCACATGGTGCCTATTTGGCACGACCAAATAGGCACCATGTGGTAGCGGTTGGTCATTTTTGCAGGCCACACTTACTGTATATTCTAGGACCTACTGCAACGTTGTGACTCGTGTGCGTCCCAGGAAAGCCAAGCTGGTTTTGTGGTCCTTCCATAAAGGTGTGCTCCCGTGAAGCACCACTTGAAGGCAAAATTTGCATGGGGCCTAAGGGCCTGTTGGTGCTCGTGCCTTGCTTAAGTGAGCTTAACTTGCTGGAAAGTTCATCAGATTCTCCTAGGGGAGGCGTGACCTGTAAGAAAATTTGCAGAGCCAATAGAAATAAAGAGCAAGGGGTTCAAATTTTATAGTGCAGCTTTTAGGGAGTCCATGAACAAGTAGCAGACATGCTCCGATGCAGTATTAAAAAAAAACTAGCGCAGCTTGCACGAAGTCGCACAAGGCTGGGTCACATTCAAGCTGGTGGACTAGAAGCAGAAGAGAGTGCATGCCGGTTCACGAAGAACTATACTTGCTATACTGCGGCTATGTTTTATCTCTTTTTTTTCCTGTCTTCTTTTTTTGTGTATGTTGCTTTATATTTCTTTCTCTCCTTCCTTCTCCTTTTTCTGTCTCTTTGTTTCTCTCTCTTGCCTTGTACTTTTTTATCTGGGTTGGGAGAGCGAAGGCTTGGAAGGAAGGACAAGACCACACAGATGTCCTTCCTTCCAACCCAGATATGTTGAACCAACTAGCCCATCAATTAATTATTTTGAAGCATACTTTTTTATCTTCCATTTGTTATCTCTTTCAACTTGTGTTTTTTTCTCTCTCTGTACTCGTTCTGCCCTCCTCCTCTCCCTCACTTTCATTTGCCACCACCTTGCTGTACTATAGGCTATCCTCTGCTCTGCCCGCGTGCCTGGATAGCCGAGTGGTTAGGATTCTCGCATTCAGGTAGTGGGTACGAAAGTTTGAATGTCGCCTCGGCAAAAAATATTTTTCATCAGGAAGTTCTCTCTTGCTCTCTCTCTCCGTACTCTTCTCTCGTCCGTCAAGTTATTGCGTCCCTTGCCGGACCAATTGGCGCACGCCTTCTGGTAGCGAAGCAGAAGAGGTGACGTGTGCCGATTCATGATGATGATAATTTTCTACCTCAACAGCACACGGCCAACCTCGACCTTGACAGCTCTGACAAGCAGGACTCCACATCCCTATTGTCAAAGCCATTGTATTGACTGTCTATTCGTTGAATTAACAGTTGGGTAGCGTCAGTGTTTAGAAGAGTCACTCTAAATAGCCTTAAGGGCCTTTCAGCAGCGGTGCATTTACTGAGGCAAGAGCGGCACTTGAAGGAACCAGTGCTATCAAGATAACCTGGGCACCTTAAACAAAAGAGGGCACAAGTAGGACAATACATTGAAATGGGGCAGTCTAAGCACAGCTCCAATTGAAGCCTAACTATATCTGTGACAGCTCTTGCAGTTTATAACAGATATCAACAACACATAGAAGATTTGCACTGTTATTTGAAGATAAATTCAGTACATGTTACACACCATATTGGCTGGTGTAAAGTGTGAGCATACTTGATTATGTTATGCTCTCATCGTACTCTTCAAAACTTGTTCAATTAAACATCAGTGACTCGAGGCACTGAGTTAGCTGGTGAGTTTTGAATGAGCTGAGTACTGACCATGTACTAAAACAGGCCCCAATTGACTTTCTGAGCACCTTGCTGCAACTTTGCCATGGTAACTGAAGGTTTCAACTGACGAGAAGTGAAAGCTGTGAGTGTGTCACAGGCAGGACTACTCTGAATGACACAAGCCATTTATCTAAGAAGATTCGAAGAAAAAACGAAAATTGAACAAACAACAAAACACTCGAAACACTGCACCCATGGGCACTGCACCCTGTATGCACGCAAGAATAACTATCAAGCATTAACGCCTATTCTGAATATTAGTTAGGCACTGTTCACAAAACGAAAATTGTCAAGTCTTGATTGTCCACTGTTGCGGTGTTCGTTCCCCCGACATGGCATTAGACGTCGGTCACTGCAGTGTCAACGTGGTACAGCTGTTGTCTTCCGTGGTGATGACGAAGCTTCTTTGCCAGCGTGGCAGTTGACGCAGTCTGCAGCGTACTGAGCAAAAGACGCTAGCAGGTGGTTGCCCGTGGACTTGGGTGCAGACAGGTGATGGCTGCGTGGTCTGAACTGGGATTCCACAATCAGCATGCATGTCTCCAGGTCACAAATGCGTTAATGCCTTTTGTCCTCTCTTTCCTAAGTGTAATTTTGTACACTTGAATAAAAATCAATTGAATTGCTGGAGAAGCGCCCGCCTGGCTCACGTCAGCCAAGTCCACTGTTCGTCTCCCGCCGCTGCTGCTCCTTCTATGCTCGCACTTTGTTCAACTTCCGTCTCGTGTTCTCATCACGTGTCTCCCAACAGACGTATTTTTTCTCTTCTTGATTACTCACCCCCTTGTTTTGAAGAGTTCTTTTATATGAAAAAGACTGCTCACACCAACAGAAACTGTCACACTGAGTTCACCAAGTGTTCACAATAACATCAATATCACGTGTTAAGCACGCTCTCACAAAAGCAACTTTCCCAGCACATGAACACTTACTCTATATCTTATAGCCCGTAAGCAGTCCACCCCTGCCCTGCTCGTTTAGAAACTATTAAAGAAAATCAGCGCCAACGTTTTCCCTCCTTTTGATGTATTCCACATGAAACGAGTGGTCTTACTAAGAAAGCCTCCGTCTCCTCATTCACCCCTTTGCCTACTGCTTACTTAGCTACGATTAGCAATTGGACCGGCTGCCTGGGAAATTGGTCTTGAAATATACTGAGTATGTGCAGCGCAATGGTACGAAGACAAGAGAAGACACACAAACGACATAGACTGGCGCTGTCCTCTGTTGGTCCTCTGTTGTTCACGGAACGTCTACTGTCGGTCTGTTTCCTAATGGAGCGTGACCCCTTATCTCTTGGGTGACGATGACGGAGCTTCTTCGCCAGCGTGGCACTTTACATAGTCTGCAGTGTACCGAGCAAAAGACGCTAGCAGGTGGTTGCCTGTGGACTTGGGTACAGACAAGTGATGGCTGCGTGGTCTGAGCCGGGATTCCACAGTCAGCATGCAAGCCTTCTGCCGCTGCTGCTCCTTCTGTGCTCGGTGACCATAAGTCATCACCAGCCTGACTATACCCACTGCAGGGCCTCTCCCGTGTTTCACCAACCAACCAACCTCTGCTCAGTGGCGTAAATCCAGAAAAATCACAAGGGGGGACACACATCAGACCATGGCGGCCATTTTGTTTTTATACATAGGGGTTGTATTTTTATTTACATAGGAATTAAACCATGCTTTGAAATAAAATTTAAGAAAACGAGCACGGGGTCCCAGTTCGAGCAATTGCATTGTTCTATTCAGCCTTCTTTGAACCGGTCGAGCTATAGTCTCACACAGCTTCAGCCTTTAAAAAAAAGGTTGAATCGCTATACAGAATTGTCAAATGAAGGAAAGCAGCTGACTTTTAAGGGCTCGTTTTTCTTTGTTAGACACAATATTAATCAACTAACATGCAACTGTCAAGTAATTAAAGTATATGATATTCTAAAGCTAAATCTTGCAAGGGGTGTCCCCCCCCAGCCTGCACACAAGGGGGGTCAGGACCCCCTGACCCCCCCATGATTTACGCTAATGCCTGTGCTTGCTGTGGCCGTGTTATCCCTTCTTAATCTCATCTACCCACTTTCGGTCTCCACGTCTTGCGGTTCTATTGGAATCCAGTCTACTCTCCATGACCAGCAGTTATCCTGCTATTGCGCTACATCTTTTCTTCTTGTTTTCGACTAAGATGTCCTTGACACCCGTTTGTGCCCGCTCTTCTTGCCCTTTAAGGTTACACCGATCATTTTCCTTTCCATGGCTCACTGCGCCGTCCTCAATTTAAGCCGAACTCTCTTTGTAAGCCTCCAGGTTTCTGCTCCTAGGTAAGTACCAGTAAGATGCGGCTATACGTTTTCCATGAGAGGTTGAGGTTAACTACCATTCGTGATCTGAGAATGTCTGCCAAATGTGCTCCACCCCGTTCATATTCTTCTAGTTACTTCAGTCTCGTGGTTTGGCTATGTGGTCGATATCTGTCCTAAGTAAACGTATTCCTTTACCGTTTCTAGTGCCTCTCGCAAAGTGCTGTTCTCTTCCAAGACCTTTGCACACTACTCACTACTTTAGGTTTCTGCAGATTAATTTTAAGACCTACTGTTCTGCTTTCCTTGTCCATTACAGTAATCATGAGTTGCGATTCGTCCCCCGAGTTACTCATCAATGCACTGTTATCAGCAAATCACAGGTTACTAAGGTACTCTTCATTAACTTGTATCCCTAACTCTTCCCAATCTAGGGTCCTGAAAACTTGTAAGCACGCAGTGAATAGGATTGGGGAGATTGTGTCTCGCGGCCTTACACCCTTCTCTGTTGGAATCTTGTCGCTTTCTTTATGAAAGACTATGGTGGCTGTGGAGATTTCTTCCAGTATTTTTATTCAACACTCCGATTCTGTAAGGCCTACATGACTACTGATATCTCGACCGAAACAAATGCCTTCTCGTAGTCTATAAAGGCTATATATAGGGGTTGGTTATATTCCGCGCATTTCTCTATCACCTGATTGATAGTGTGAATCTGGTCTCTTGTCAAGTAGCTGTAGAAAATCGCTATGCACCGGCTAATCACTGCTTGCCCTGGCAGCCCATAGTGGCTTCAGACGCTGCACAGGCTCCCAAGGATGCAACGGCACGTACGCGGCCCTGTGCCGCCACCGCATTTGCCCCTTTGTCCTTCCAAGACGACTACTCTGTTCCCAAAGCCACTTCTCCGCCCACTGAGTCAGCGTGGTCCTACGGCCGCTCCACCAGTGCTTCCTTAGCCACAGGTCGCAGATCGCTGCACTGCAGCAGGAAAATGCCTCTCAACTGGCCGCACAAAGTTCTCTACTCGAGGCACAGAAGACTGACATCCAAGCCCATCTGAGCACGCTGGAACATTAGCTCGAGGCCGCTCTTGTCCACTTATGCCTCATTCACCGCCTCCCCATCAGACACTCAACCCACCGACGGGTTTGTCGGCAAGCGCAGAGGCCTCTCCACCTTTCATGCTATGGTTACACCATGACAGTCAGCCATGGAAAGGAAAATGATCGGTGTAACCTTAAGGGACAAGAAGAGTGGGTCAGGGCACAAACAGGTGTTCAGGACTTTTTAGTCGAAAACAAGAAGAAGAAATGTGCGTGGGCAGGAGATTAGCGTAAAAGCAAGATAACTGCTGGTCATTGAGAGTAGTAGACTGGATTACAAGGGAACCACAAGATCGCAACAGGGAGACAGGAAGTGAGTAGATGAGATGAAGAATTAAGGGGTATAATGTGGCCACAGCAAGTTTGGTGCTCTTGTGTTATTCGTCTCTGTTCGTCCATGCAGCGCATCATTACATTTCAGAATGCTATACCCAGGGGTGCAACAGCTGTGCCAATTGCGGCAATTTGATACTATTCCTTATTTTTGCGCCAAGCTGAGCCAAAACCGTGACATTTGTTGAAATTGCGCCACACTGTGCCAAAATGCCCGACCAGCTTCAAAATTTTGTCTGTTGCACAAATTTTAGCGAGAAGTGGAGGCCGCGTTTGTCGTCTGCAGTGTGGGCATCATCATCCAATACACACGAACAGACCCTAACACTAACCCCCCAACAAATAAAAGAAAAAAGTCACAGTTTCATCACAAGTACGAAGCAATGAATGCGATAGCAACAAATTGTAATGTTATACGAAGTGACGCTAGCAGCAAACCCTTTTGTATCTGATCTCGCGTAACTCTACAAAACATTGGTGTAAGAGAATACAGCCACTCCAGGGAAAGATGCTCTTTCTGCACAGTGTCTTCGCATTGAGAGAGCAGCACGTAGAAGTGTATACGAGCCGCCCGCTGATGGCTACCAAGATAGCGCGCCCTTAGAATCAAAGTTGCTGCTTGTGCGACCCCCCCTCCCTCGCGTCTTTCAATTCTCGTTCAAGACGGGCGGGGAGTTTCCTCTCTGCTTCGACGGCATGCGCCCTCCGAGCGACGGAGATGGGCCGGCTCACTAGATTTCTGCTTCATCCACGTTCGTCGCCCGCACTCGCGCGCTTTTACCCCCGGTAGAACATACTATGCGCGGGGGGGATGTTATCAATTTGGACTTTATACGGGACATGACGGCAAAAACCTGTCGAGTTTAACCATATAATTGCTATTGCAATAAAATAGGGCAGTGGTTCTCAAATTTCCTGATGCTTGTTTTATTGCGTTCAGAACACTTTTAAGCCACTTTTGCCGCCGTACACTGATGTCCTGCGGAAAAGCGTATTGAGACTTAGACGGGGCTATTAGTACTAGCTGTCAGGGACACAGCACATTTTGTTACTTGATTACTCACACGTGCGTCGTCATGTAATTACGTGTACTAGTCGCTGACGTCTAAAAATTATTGGCAAGAGGGGATTAACCCCTGTCCTGTCCCACCCTCCGTCGATGATGATGGCATCAGGTGATGGCTCGAACCCCCTGCTTCGCCTAAAGGAAACTGCCGGACTTTTAATAAAGTTTCTTCATTCATTCAATTATTTTGGAGCTGCTGTGTATGGCGTTTCTGTGGCCTTGAGCAACAAGTAGGCAAAAACGTACACCAGTTTTCTTTTTTCTCTACCTCCCCTTGCTCCTGCTTTACGAATCTCCCGAATTTCGAGGTTGCCAGGTTCGCAGGTCCACATTAGCATTTGCAGTGCCTGTCGAATTATTTGACTCATGTGGACTTAGTCATTGTTCGCACTGTGGGGTGGCTCAACACACTGCTTTTTTTTAACTAGCAGTGTTCACGTGCACTGCGCACGAGTTAGCTGATGTTGAATGGTTTGTACGTATTTTTGTTTTCTTTTCTAAAAGTAAGCCTTCTTGTTATGCTGCTCCAAATTTGGGATTTCGTGCTAAAAAAATCATGTTTTTTTTTCATAACCTGCTCCAAATTTGGATTTTTGTGCTCCAAAAGCAACATTTCCTGCTCCGAAAATTGCTCCAAATCCTATTTCGTCTGTTGCACCCCTGCATACCAACCAGCCCCAGTGGAAGCACCTTTAGCATTCTTCCAAGACTGTTTCAGCGCCTTGCCTCTTTGCATTCCCTCCAAGGCTCCCTTGACTACTTCTTCCGTCGTTACTGATGCGATGTCCGATTCCTCTGGGCTACTTCTGGCATGATGTCCTGGTTGCCCTGCCTACTATACACATCTCCAAAAAGTTCTTCGGCTACTTTATGCATGTTCAGACTGATGTTGCCTTCCTTGTCTTTTAGTGCATATGTCTGGTTTTCGCTGTACCCACTTTCTCTTCTGTTCTTGAGAGCTTGTTCAATTCTCTCCATAATATTCCTTCTTATGTGGGCTACCTTACGCCTGTTGATTAACTTGAACAGTTCTGCCAGTTCTGCTTTGTCTGTTGGTTTTGAGGCTTTCCTGCTTTGATGTTTCTTGACGTGGTTTTTCGTCTCCTTAAAGAGCTTGCCAGTCTACTGTCTGACGACTGTACTTCCAACCTCTATTGCACGCACACTCCGTGATGATACTCGTCAAGTTATCATTCATTGCGTCAATGCTAAGGCCGGCTTCCTCAGTTAGAGCGAGTATCTGTTCTGGAGCAAGATCCTGTACTTTCCCTCTCAGCGCTAGCTCGTTAACTGGCTTCTTGTGTATCAGTCCATCCTCAAGTCTAGGCGAATGCGAGACCTTACCTTCTTATAGGGTCACTACATCATACCTTGCCGAGCACTTCCACATTCTGCACAATGCCAGGGTGCGTGCACAGTATGAAGTCTATTTCATTCTTGGTTTCGCCATTAGGTCTCCTCCTCGTCCCCTTTCAGTTCTCCCATTTTCGGTAGAAGGTATTCAAGAGCTGTAAGTTCTTGCGCTTCTATTTCTAGAAGCGATGCCATAACTGCTTGGTTGCCAGCCTGCTCCTTGCCTACATTAATATTTCACGTCCCCCATGAGTGCAGTACCTGGTGTTTTTACCTTATTCGTTGCTGATTCCACGTCTTCATGGCTGGATGTACCACCTTCATCTTTACTTGCCACCCTCTCACTAATGCTCAATGTTGCCAGCTATATTCTTATGGATAAGGAACCCCTTCTTTCAACTGAGCCATGATAGCATCTGTCTTTCTAACCTCACTGAGCCCTATTACATCCCATTTAAAACATCCTCGAATAGCACTGCTAGGCTTGCCTCACTATACCACGTGCTATTGGAGGAATACAATAGGTCTTTCATTATGAAAGAAGCAGGTTTGCTTTTTGCCTTCAGATTTTATACCAAGTTTTAGATTTTTACATTGGCACCAGTCACATTGTGGGGCTCTGTTTTGTGATAGGCCTCTCTCAAGCACGGAAGAAACTGTCATTCCAATTTCTTCTGGGCATTTTTTTGAGTAGCAAGCAATTTTTTTATGGCGTCACTTGATGTATATTTCTAGAGTGCTCATGCACCTGATGTTTATTAGCACGACTGACTGTCAGGTGTGATATGCAAACAAAATGCATTGTACATATCATTTTGCTATTTTGACATATTGTTTTGCCTTGCCATTTTGAATCTACGGTATGTGCAGTTGTGCATTGCAACTCGGTGGTTATTTGTGAGGCCACTTGGGTGCCTAGTTTTTTATACTGAAGTAAGGCCGAGCTAGTTGGTACATATACATGTTAGAAACGTCGAGCGCGAACTTTGAAAGGGACCAAGAGGGAGGCAATGACACCAGCGCCACTATCAACTGAAAGCTTTATTAGGCAAGATCAAACATACATACCCAACCGAAGGACGTCTCAATAGTATTTTATTTCAAAGTAAATTTACTTATGGCTGAAAAGCTTATTGCGAATTCGCTTGGTTGGTCTTATGGGGTTTAACATCTCAAAGTGATCCAAGCTACGAGACACACCGTATTGGGGTCACCGGATAATTTAGACCACATGGTGTTCTTTAACATTCACCTAAATCTAAGTATACAGGTCTCTAGCATTTCGCCTTCATTGAAATGCTATCACCACACCCAGGATCGACCCCGTGTCTTTTGGGTCAGCAGCCAAGCATCGTAATCACTGAGTTATTGTGGCGGCTGTTAGTGCAAGTTTTTTTTTTTCAGCTCTTTCAGAGTAGGTCGTCAAGTAAGAGGTTTTGTTCTTATGCCTTGGTTGCGATGCAGCATAACATATCAGTGAATTTAAATGCAGTGGGTGTTTCATGCAGATACTGCAAAAGTGTCTTATCAAATGCGTTTGTAGTTATTAGGTTGATTCAAGTTCACACTCTGCTTCTAAGTGGACTTTCTTCGTCCAAAGCTCAAAACATTTGACATCTATCACTCACTAACATACTGTGTGGCAGGAATAAGCTGTATGCACACCTTTGGCGAAACTTTCAAGCTCCTGACAGCTCCACTATATTTGCAATTGGAAGTGTCAATTTTCGGTGTGCAAGTTCAGTTTCAGTTTATTTATTTTCATATAAAACATACATGCTTACATAAGTATTCAGAAGGAGGTCCCAGAGCACTTGGCTGAAGGGGAACCTCCTGTCACAAAATGTGTGTGGTATGTAGAAGTAGCATGCCACAACGTGAAAAAAACAAGTTATAAAAACTGCAAATAGTCAAAGAAGTACAACAAGAACACTGCTTAGAACATTTTACAAATATAAAAAGCACGAAAAAGATATTTGACTAAATAGATATTGTGCGGTCAAAGAAGGAAAAGATGCAGTAAGAACAGGGCAGGAAATGAAACAAGTGAACAAGTTATCAAGAAGAAATGCGAATAATGTCTTTTTTTTTAAAAAAGAGCTAGCGATGAAGACTGCTTAACGTTAAGAGGAAGGCCGTTCCAAGTCGATAATGATGCGAAATAACCAGAGTGTTTTCCATAATTAGTACAGACTAATGGCAATAACAGATTGTTGTTCCGGATCAAATTGTTGTTAGCTGCAATTTTTTTCGATTGATGGCAACTAGAATAGCCTCTGGAAATATCGTAACTGGAGGAGGGTTGTTCATTAGTTTTTATTTGTGTTTAACAAGGCAGCGCCTCCTTTATTTTTCTGTGCCTGGGCGGAGCGGAGCGCAATGGGGAACCGACCGTCGGCGTTAGTGCGGCTTTTAGCCTTCGGGCGCCGCCACCGTAGTAGACCCGCCGTCGCGTCGTCGCTCGCGGAAACGAATGCCGTGGCTGTATTCAAAGCTGCTATTTGGTTCAATTTTCGGCTGTATTCGCGTTGTTTAAAGTATAATGAAAACTTGTAAATGGGAATCACGAAGCACTTGTCGTTCTGGGCAACCAGCCCACTTCGAAGGCATGTGTCTTTCGTGGCTATTTGATCGAGACGCTCGCGCGTCGTCTGCTAGCCCGATACGCAGAGAGCGCATGCCAGTGATGCGTGGAAAATTGTTTTGTCACAGTTACGTTCGCTTCAGTGAGAGTCCTTTTTTGACTGTCTGAAAGTGGATTTTCGAAAGCAGCATTTGCCAAGAGCTAATACTGAAAGCTTGGGCACTTAAAAGTTCCCCGATGCGGGCTACCGTGTACTGGTGTAGCACACTATACGCAAGCCTGGTGTTCATGCGCAGCATGAAATGTCACTAGACTGCTTCCAGGGATATACGTGATTGCCCGTTCCTTCGTAAAGCTTTTGAGAATTACGTTTGCTGCCACCGGGAGAAAGCAACAGCTGGTGCTGGAAAAAGAAGAACTATATCAAGTGATTCCACCATTTCAGAGCTTAAACCAGGTAAATCGTGGTGGTACGAAAAGCAAACAAAAACAGCTATGTATGCCGCGCGCTTCCTGCAACACTGACCGATGTGTGTGAACAGACGCTGTCGTTCAAGTATAAAGTCGTAGTGCCGACTCTCAACTTGAATTAATGTGAAAGGCGTGAAAAATGGCGCGGCCTGTTGTCAGTTGCTTGAGCTCGTCTTTGTATTTGTCGACGGCTTGTTGTAGCCTCAGTATCTGGCTCCTCAGGTATCTTTCTCTTCCATTTGCCCTCTTCGGTAGTGAGCAAAGTAGAGGCCGAATGGCTGTCGACCTGGACGCTTTTGTCGCATAGGGCAGCCTGCTCAGCCTTGTGCACTCATTTATTGTGACACTGTACATAATGATTGTCGGTTGTTTCGCCGGTAGCGCATGTGGTGTCCATGGGCTCCGATTCTTCAGCTTCGGAACCTAATGTCAGCGCTGCATGCACATAGCGGCGATCGCGAGGAAGCGTTGCTACTGGTACTACATGCATTCGTTGACTGTTCGGACGCAACACGGTCACGTTTAGGGATACTTGCCATGCTTGGTTCAGTTGTTACCTTGGGCTGCAAACGTGAAGGGTAGTCTGCATAGAGTGACGCTTCTTATATTTTATGAAATATTCGTGTCGTAAACGACGGCTGCATATTCTAGTGTAGTGTGAATATGTATTAGGAGACCAATTATCCCACCTAATTACTGCAAGCCACCTCTACCGAACACCAGTGGCAGCTGGAATTTCATGGAATGACAGCCGAACAGTGTATTAAGGCGAAAGCCTTAGATGCCTCATATAAACGCGAAAATTAACCGTCGGTTGCGTGAGCACGAGTGATGCACAATATAATTACGTGATGACGTCACAGATCATAAAATTTTGTGACATCATCGTGACGTCA
Organism: Rhipicephalus sanguineus; assembly: GCF_013339695.2. Taxonomy (NCBI): domain Eukaryota; kingdom Metazoa; phylum Arthropoda; class Arachnida; order Ixodida; family Ixodidae; genus Rhipicephalus; species Rhipicephalus sanguineus. Next base: position 16,141,924 of record NC_051181.1, read on the forward strand.
CATAACGTGACGTCGTCATATTACACCTTCGCTTGGTCAAAATGGGCCGATCACGGAGGCAGTGCATGCCTCCGCTGATGTGCAGAAAGCGTGCACTGCCTCTGATCCTTGAGGCTGTAAGAAAACCACGTTAGGCGCAGAAATATCTCGGAGGGAGGCAGGGAATGTTCATTACATTGACTGGAAGAAAAAAAGAAATGGCTTTCACCTTTCACTCGTCCTAGATCAGTGCATAAGGGCCCTGTGAGACCTTTTTTCTTTATCAATAAAGGGTAATATAATAAAGACAATCATGATTTCTTTCAGTTCCATTTGCAACACAACAGTATAACGTACTAAGGCATTGGGGCGGTTGCAATAGCCTGAAATAGAAAATAAAACGCGAATACTATCAAACTCGAGTGCACGTATCGAACCGGCAGCACGGCCAGACAGACTGCCTGCGGAATGCTTACAGCGGGGATGGAAAGACACGCGAACATGCGGCATCTGCATTCTTTGCTGTTTCGCATTTATTTTCAAGTGGTTATAGCCTGGATGATTGATGAAAAGACGACGTCATCCATGACACGATAAAAGACCTTGTAGCATCTTTTTATTGCCACCACGCTTAGAGCGTGATGAAAGCAGCGCGCCGCTATGTTCGCGTTTCTTTCCATCCCCCTGTACCTTTGAAAGCTTGCAAGAAGCACAAATGCAATTAAACTCGGATGCAAACACGAATTCGTGAGCATCGTGGTACGCGCTGCCGTTCAGCGCCAGCTTCCCGTGGGATGGATGGATGGATCATATGAGCGTCCCCTTTATAACGGGGCGGTGACATGTCTGCCACCAGGCTCGAAGAAAAAAGAAAAAAAAACTTCCTTGTTTCACGTTGGCCTAATACCTTATCTACATTTATTAAATCTATGTTATTACAGCAAAAAATATAAATTTACGGTCCATCTCGCTGCCTCTTAAGGCAGAATTACCTTATTTTTCCCCATTATTTATTTTTGTACTTTATCTCTACTTTTCTGCCACCAATACTCTAACCGTCTCTTACTTATTTCTATTGCGGACGTGTTCAGCTTTCCATTGTTGCCCCTAAAACCCAAGGCTTCATGTAGACTCGTGCCCACACGTATACCTGGGTGAATATCGCCACATTCAATCAGTACATGTTCCATCGTTTCCTTAGTTCCCCCGCAGCATGTACATTGTTCTTCTTCGTTACTGAATCTCGCTTTATAACTACGCGTTCTAAGGCAGCCCGACCTTGCTTCAAACAGTAAAGCGCTTCCCCTTGAACTATCATAAAACCTTTCCCTCCTTATTTCGTTTTTTCCCTTTCGGTAGTTACTCAGAGCCGGCTTCTTTTCCATCGCTGTCATCCAATAAGTCCTTTCTGCCTCTCTGACTTTCCGCTTAATGCTCCTTGTTGCCATATCGCCCGCACTGCTAGCCGTATATTTACTGGTGAGCCTCCTAGTTCTTTTTCTCCACTGTGTGTCAACGCTTTCTCTATAGAAATACCTGAAAACCTTCTCTGCCCATCTACTCTTCTTCATTTTCCTCAGCCTCTCTTCGAATTTCATTTTGCTCTGAGCTTCCCTCACTTCAAAGCCTGTCCATCCCATATCACCCTTTAGAGCCTCATTTGTCGTCTTCCCGTGAGCGCCCAACGCGAGGCGGCCCACCTTCCTTTGATTTACATCCATTCCTGATTGTACCTCTGACTTCATGCACACTACTGAGTTCCCAAATGTAAGCCCCGGGACCATCACATCCTTCCACAGCCCTCGAAGCACCTCGTACCTATTGTATCCCCATAAAGCTCTGTGCTTCATAATTGCAGCATTCCTCTTTCCCTCTGCTACCGATGCTTTCTCTTGTACCTCCATATATCTATCCCCCTCATTTACCCATACTCCTAGGTACTTGTACTCGCTTACCCTCGGTATTTTTTGGCCCTGTATTAAGACCGCATGGTCTTAGTGATCATTGAATACCATCAATCCACATTTTCTTGCACTAAATCCTAGTCCTAGAGCCTCACATTCCCTTCCGCATATATCAGCCAGTCGCTGTATATCATCTTGACTGTCCGCAAATAAGACAATATCATCAGCATAAAATAGACTTGGAAGCTTGTGCTCAACCATCGTGCCGACCTGTTTGTGTGACAAATTAAATCCAATGTTGCTACCTTCTAGCGCTTTTTCCATCCTCCATGTACAGCATGAATAACAGCGGGGACAAAGGACATCCCTGTCTCAGCCCCTTGCTAATTTCAACGCTGTCCTTGCTACTTATTCCTTCCCATTCTATACAAACTGTATTTTCTCGGTATATTTCCCTCAAAAGCTGTGTACAGTCGTCCCCTATGCCCACTTCTATCAATATATCCCACAAAATTTCCTGATTAACGTTGTCATACGCCGCAGTGATATCTAGATAAGCTACGTATAAGGGCCTGTTTTCTATTTTCGATATTTCTATACACTGGGTAAGAACAAACAGATTATCGTCTAACCGCCTGTCGATTCGAAATCCATTCTGAAGTTCTCCCAAAATATTTTGTTCTACCCACGCTTCATTTTTAATTTTACTGCCTGAATTGCCAACCTGTATAGCACCGATGTAATGGTTAGCGGTCTATACGAGCGAATGTTATCCTTTTCTACCCTGCCTTTATAGATTAAGTTCATTCTACTTTTTCGCCAACTGTCTGGTATTTTCCTCTCCTGTAGGCACTTTTCTACGGCTTCGTTAATGAGGCTGACGGGAACTCCATCTAAACCCGGAGTAGTGCGCTTAGGAATTTTTCCTTCGGCCTTCTTCCAATTGAAATTCTCTCATACTACATCTTCGTCGGTTGCACTCCTTTGCGTACTTTTACTCACCGGGGGAATCCCCTGGGTGATCTTTTTAAACGAATCGGCAGTTATCTTTCGGATGTAACCTAGCGCTTCATACCCTTCCAATTGATTTCCTCCTTCATCCACCAAACGTTGTTTCATTGTGACAGACTTCCTACCCGGCACTTTTAGGTGGCTCCAAAATATCCTAGGTGTGGCCTTCTTTTCGCGAATCTCTGTCATCCAGCGTTCACTTTCACCTTTAATTTTTGCCTCGACTAATTTCTGCACAGTGGATTTTTGCTCTAAATATATTTCCCATATTTGGTTGACTTCGTCCTGTGGCCGCTTCTCCTTTTTTGCCTGTCTGTGCTCCCGTGATGCCTCACGTCGCTTCTCGATCGCCTCCCGGATTTTTTTGTTCCACTAACTTTTTGGCTTTCTCTTTCCTTTCCAACACATAGTTTTCTTCTCTTTTTCCATTTCTTTCGTGATTACATGTAGCAGCTCACTATACTTCCAGTCTTTGCCTGGTAGTTCGTCTACTTTTTCCTCGACTCTTACGGCTATATTTGTTATTTGTTTGTCATTTAGATACAAGCTGCCAAACTTTGATTCTATGTTCTTATTTTCTGTTTTATATCCCATTTGTAATATTATGCGTTTATGATCACTACCCAAGCTGTTATTGCCTTCCTCGTCTATTCTCATCTCTCTAAGTTTGTCATATATTCCTTCTGTCATGAGACAATAATCAATGCTCGATTGCCTGTTTCCGACTTCCCACGTGATCTGCCCCTCACACTTAGGCCCCACGCTAACTATCTCAAGACATGTTGCTCGCAGAGATCTAGCAATAACTTGCCATTGGTGTCTGAATATGCGTCAAGGTCATGAATGTGAGCGTTCATGTCCCCTAGAAGGATTATTTCGGCATCATGACCACATTCTTTGGTCATGATGCCAACTTGAGTCTACTTGCGCAGCGCCACCACGCGGCAGCGGTGAGCGGACGCTGAGCGCGCGCTCGACGGCCCGAGGAGAGCGTTCGCCCAGGCACTTAAAAAATAGAGGAGGCGCTGAACAAGGCTATGTAGTGAAAAAATTTTGTGATTGTGAAGCATGTCGGAGACACAGAAGCTGAACGTTAACATACGGATGGCCTGATTCTGCAAATTTTGAAGCGGTGTTATATGTGTTGGATACTCCACGACGTGGTGCAGTAATTCAGGCGAATGAAAGAATAATACAGCTTAAAATGTACTGATGGGCTATTTGGTGAGCCATGATTCTCGAATAGGCAGCGCACAAAGGGCAACGAACACGTACACAAAAAAGACGCAAACACAAGCGCTGTACTGCAACTGGTGATTTATTGTCGAAAGACCCGGCTTATGTATGCGAACACGCACATGCGCTCTGACAGCAGTGGATACGATGAGGACCGAAAAACCCGAGGAAACCGCACAAATAAAGGCACAACAAAAAAGCAAACAGAAAAAAAAACAAAAAAACACGTGGTTTGATAAAAAATTTTTGCCACACAGTATGTGGTTACATACCAAGGTATCGGCGCGCTTTTTCAGAGAACGCAACCAGTTGCAGTACAGCGCTTTTAAACTGGACAAAGAAGAAGAACGAGACGAACACAAGCGCTATTTGCTCTCGAAGTTAAATGTTCTTGACATATTAGCGCTTGTGTTCGTCTCGTTCTTCTTCTTTGTCCGTGTGTCTTCCCGCGCTATGTTAAATGCCAGTTTATGATGAACCAACAAGCCCACATTGGTACCCTTGTCGACAGCGCTTTTGTTTGCGTCTTTTTTGTGTACGTGTTCGTTGCCTTTTGTGCGCTGCCTATTCGAGAATAATACAGGGTTAGTAGTACAAGTTTGCTGAAATGGTACCTAGCTTTAAGTAAAATTCTAATACCAGGAGCATGTTTGCGCTTCAAATGGGCAATATGTTTCATAAACTTTAGGTTTGAGTCTAATAACACCAAGAAATGAGCATTCGTCTACTGCACTACTGACATGAGAGTCAAGGATGACAGTGGGAAAGTGTTCTATGATTCGAATGAAAAAGCATAACAGACTTTTTGGTATTTTCACCGAGTTAAGGTGGCACAATGCTAAGATATTGTTCAGAGCTTGGCAATAAGAGCCGCTAGTGATCAATCACTAGCAAGCAATGTAGTGCCGTCTGCGTAAAGGAAAGCTTCAGTTTCTCAAAGGCAGTTATTTAAAGTAAGCATAGTAGTGGACCGTTGGTTATTAGAAAGCGAGGAACTAATACAGCCGGTTGTCTGAGTTTATAAGTTCACACCGACTGCACGTGCTAGTTTAGAAATGAGGATGACATGATTTATTGAGCCAAATCCTTTCGATAGATCTATGAATACTGATCCTGCATAAAAACCGGCAGCCATGGTACTTTTTAGTTTATCTGTGAAAGAAAGTATGGCATAGTCAGTCGAAGAACCTGCCCTGAAGGCGAATTGATTTGAGGAAAGAATATTCAGTTTTGAGAGGTACTTAGTAAGGCGTTTTTCAATAGACTTTTCAATGACCTTGCTAAAAAAAAAAGGAGAATCGCAGCAGGACGATAATTTGAAATGCAAATGCAGTCTCTTTTTTTAAACACTGGAATAATTCTTGCTTTTTTTAGCTGATTTGGAAATATTCCACTGTGACGATTAAGTTGGTGATATAGGATAAAGGGCTGGCGATGAGATGTGCGACTAGTTTTATATTTGCTGAACGGATTTCGTCTAGGCCTGCACCCGTAATCTTTAAATGATTTATGACATTGATTATTTCATCTGGGTCATTTGGAAATAAGTGCAACGATTGTAAGCGTTGAAGGGATATTTGATTATTGTTGTTTTCATTGGAAGCGGGGCCACAGAAGAAGCCATTAAAAGCGTTGGCGATATCTAATGGTTCGTTATAGATGACGTTTCCTGACTGACGCTTTCTTATAGGTTTATTCTGAAGTAACGAAGTCCAGGAAGGACTTTGTTATTTTCCATTGTTGCTTCGCATCTGTGCCAGGATCAGCTATTCGTAATATTTCCTTTTGGCCTCCTTGAGCAGCTTGTTCAGCAGGTCACAGTAAACTTTGTAGCACGTTTTGAGCCGAATGTTGAAAGCGCGTTTTTTAAATTTGCGGTAAACATTACATATCTTTTTTTTTTGTGTAAGCTAGTCAGAAGACCATTTGTTAACCAGGGATTTTGTAACGCAGGGATGTGTCTCCTGCATTTTTCAATTCTGGTAGAACCTATAATACATCTTTTTATGCTATCTGAAAAATCATCAAATGCAGACTCTGCATCTGATGGTGAAATCACGGAAATCCACTTCAGCTCAGAAACCTGAGCGATAAGGTCGCCTTTGTTAATCACAGCTTTATCGAATTTATGACAAGGTTAATGTAATTGACAGGGAAATTTAAAGAAGATAGGAAAATGGTCAGTGATGTTATTCTCAAGTACACCACGGACAGGAGGAGACAAAAGATGAGAAAATATGTGGCCGAAGACCCTGGTCCTGGTGTACATCTGGTTGGAAGGAAAACCAATGGCCGCAACCATGAAGGTAGTTAGTAGCAGCACTGCAGTCATCTAGCAAATTTATGTTAATGTCACCAAGAAAATTTTTCTTTTCTGAAGACAAGCATCATTCATTGCAAAAGATACTGACTATGAAGGCGAGCGATACAGGCAGCCAACAATTGTGTGGTTGGCATCCTCCAATTCAATCCACACAGCTTGACAATGTGGCACTGAAAATATTATGTCATGCCACCGTTTATAATGTAGATTTTTGGAGATACTAAAGCCATAGCTTTGTTGTTGGCGATACTCGGAAGCATAAGAGGGAAAGCCATACAAGTCATCGTCTGCACGTGAGAGCCCAGTTTCAGAAATGCAGATAAGAGAAAACTTGTGACCTAAAGAAACTAACAAGTGGGAGATTTCATCATAGTGTTCTTTTTAAACTTTGCGCATTGAAGTGAATTGCAGATAGGCACGGGTTTGTAAAAAATGGCTCAAGTGGCTCAGTCAAAAAATATGATGACCTTATCGGATGTGTTCTTGGAGTTCCTTGGACCTTTGTTGGAAGATAGATAAATCACCCTCAGACGAGATCCGGAAGACTCAACTGTCGCATGTACTTCTGGCTTTTATTTGGCAATTTTCATTCCAAAGGAACTGCCAGCCTTTGTCCCTTTTCAGTGACGGTGCCTTTGCGACTAGAACGTTGTTTTCACGGGCCAGGTGATCATTAGTGTAAATGAGAACATCATTCGGGCCTGGAAAGCAGAGATCCTTAGAATTCAGGTGAGCCCTTCGCGCATTGGCGATCAAGTCCTGCTTCTTTGTTCTAGTAATGTTCTTACTGCCCGATCCAGACCTCGTTGGCACAACATCGATGTCGTTGTCATCAGAAATCGAACAGCATATTTTATCGCCAACAGCTTTTACGATCGCAAGGCAGCTCTCGCCACGTGTGCAAGCTATGCCCTTGATTTCCACATTGTTTATTCTTGAGTGTTGCTCAAGTTCTGACAGTCAATGCTTCATTGTCAGTTTTTAGTGCCTTGTAGTCTGCTGTTATGTACCAGATTGTGCTATGGGTGATGGTGGTTTACTGTTCCTGTCAGTGCTTCCACAGAAACACTACCGTGTGCTTTCATTATTTCATGATTTATGCGACAGAGGGCACTGATCGTCTCCTTGCAACTTTCTCGCTCGCCCTGCTCACATTCTCCCCGTCTTTGCATTTCAGCTGCATGTCATATTTCACGTGACTGTGTACCAGGCCTGCATATGTGAGGCTGAATGTTCGGTACACAGACTTTTCACACGAGCACGCGCGGCAAATACAATGCCATGGTAGATTTTGAGTGTCTCTATGTTACAATTTTAGGTTTTGATTGACTGAAAAACCCCTTTCTCGATTTTATTCCCGATTTAACAAAGTAATTTGAACGTGATGACTTCAAGTTGAGTTTCAACTGTGTATGTGTAAGTGCAAAAATTTAGTCAAGATTTGGAACAATATTATAGTAAAAAATGCTCCTTTGGATGTTATTTTTTAGTGCTTGCAAAGCATCTGACAGACCCTTCGAATTCCTTGAATATTCTTGAATTTTCTCTTTTGAAACCTGTACGAACCCTATCTACATAACCTCCTCCCAAAATGATGGACTTCTGCCAACGATGTATCGGTTGCCGAAAGCCATGGCAGTAGAACTCCTCAGTGTGAGAGTTCAGGAAGCGCTCGACTTGAGCAATGACTTCTTCGTCGTCCCGAAAATGTTTCCCGCGCAGCGAGGAAAGAGGAAGAAGTTACTTGGTCAGGTGAACATGGCGGATGAGGCACAATTTCATAGCCTGAGGAGGCTGCATGCGTCATCTGTGCCATTGAGCCGGCGCTGTGCTTTGAGTGCATCTCGCAGTAGTATTCTGCTGTAATAGTTTGGCCTTTGCAGGCATAATCTGTGAGGAGAGCACCACGGCAGTCCCAGAAGACGCTCAGCATGACCTCGGCCTTTTTTGGCCCGGGGTGAGCTTCTGTGCTTCCATTGTGTGCTTTCAAGTTTAGTTTCAGGGTCACCCAGCACTCATCCATGCTTATCAGGTGATCAGAAAAGCCGTCAAGAGTCACTCCTCAAAGCTTCAACCTTTCTCTAGCTGCTTCCTTCCACAAGTCTTTCTGCAGTGGCGTCAGCAAACACGGAACCCAGCGCGTGGCAACTTTCGTCATAATCAGGTTGTGAAGTATGTTGCACACAGACTCACCTTAGCCTTTCCTGCTTCACCAGTTATCCGCTGGTCAGCAAGTACTAGAGCCTCTACTTCGTTCTGTGTCGTCCAGGCTTGTTTGACCGCACTGAAATAGTTTGCGTCATTTGACAACAGTGTCATAAGCTGGGCCACCATACACCGCCACCAGCTCGGCGTGAGTCGTCTCGTCCCTTCAAATACAGAAAGCATACCACTGCATGTGCTTCGACTTTCCCGATGGGTTTTTGTTTTGGTGACCTAGCGGTGTTGCGGGGTATTATATAGAACTGAAGTTGTATATTACGTTGAAACTAGACAGACTCACAATCATTTTGATGCCTGCCGTGTACGTCTTTTATAAATCTATAGCACTGACAATACGAACTTTATGAATGCCCCTCGTACTATTATTGTTTTTTAAATTTTATTCCATGTACATGCATGCACAGTTTCAGTATAGCCGCCGCGGTGATACAGTGCTTACGATGCTCGGCTGCTGACCCAAAAGTCGTGGGTTCAGACCTGGCTGCAGTGGTCACATTTTGATGAAGGCGAAATGCTAGAGGCCAGTGGACTTGGATTTGGGTGCACGTTAAAGAACCCGGGGTGGTTGAAATTTCCGGAGCCCTCAACTATGGTGTGCCTCGTAATCATATCTTGGTAGCGGCACGTAAAACCCCAGAAATTAATAATTACTATTTAAGTAGATAAACTGGTTCAGTGCCACAATAAATTGAATTGAAAGCTTGCACTGGGTGTGTCTTCTTCTTGTTGCACAATCATACTCAAGCAATGGATTACCAACTTGCCCTGAATGTCTTTTCATCGCACATGTGTTGTTTTTACAAGGGTCTGCATATACTTGTTTTACCATTGATCACAATTTTCTTAATTTCCTGAATGTGCTAGTTGAATACAGAGCATTTCTAAAATTTTCAGAACTTGCGCAATGAATTTCTTATTTGCAGTAATTCAAGCTTAGGTAATTAGAAAATTCTGTTATAATGTGTGACATAATTCGATACACTTGGAGTGCCTTTTTAATCCGCTAATCTCAAGCAGGGCTTTCACATTATTGTGATTTTTCACACTCGTCCGGGTTGAGCGATGTGGCGCAAAGTCCATTCATGAGGCACGGAGAATTTAAGCGTGATACTCGTGCTTCGGTATATATATGTGAGAGAATGCTTGCACTAAGGTGGCACTGCCATAGGTGGCTCTTCATTTGTGGTTACAGTTATGTGCCTGTTGAACCAAGCTTGTTTATCTGTGAGTCTCATCAAAACTCGTGAGTAGCATTTTATGTATCTTGTAATCCAAAGCTTTGATCAGAGAAGTGTTAGAATGCAATGGTTGTAGATGTGAAATTCGGCAATGTATTTCTGTACGCGTGTAGATGTCTTACAATGCAGGTTGCCCCATTTGCACATTTGTGCTTTGTTGATGGCAGGTTAAGACCAGCATAGTATTACGTCTGACTCAGTCAGTGTACTCATTATCGTGTTAGTCTACAGAGATGTGAAGCACTTTTGTGGAAACTGCAGTGTTATGAAACCAATGGAGGTGTAAGCGGCAAACATCACGAAACATTTGCTAATAACTTTTTAGCCCATTAGTAGTTGCTGAATGCTCACGCTCTTACTTATTGACACGTTTATATGTCGGCGTATAGTTTGTGTACTGAAGCTAATCAGTGCCAAATGCATGTTTACTTAATGGAAGTTTCAAGAAATGAATTCACAAAATCTGCCATGAAATAGCTTGGTTTCAATGTTGAACTTTTTTTACATGCGTAGGCATAAATTTTCCGAAAAACACTTATATATTGAGTGTTTGACGACAGATAAATTGAGGCTTGTGCTAGTTTCATCACTTCTATTAATCGATTATGGTTCGAAAGCTGGCTGTGTTTGTTCAGTGATTACATGCTGTTCAAAGTTAGCTATAATACATTAGGTTACTATTTAGATTATCAGTAATTACTCCAGTGTTTGTGTGGTCCACTATCATTAATGATGTGCTTACGGAAATTTTAATTTTTTATGTTTAAATCACTATTTTCTTGGCAACCTTTGGAAATGCTCCAATTAACTCAAATGTCTGTATGCTCCATGAGTATTATGTCTCAAGTTGCTGTGTTACAGTGATATGTGTGGAATTGCATTTCACTGTGCCCCAAAGCGTATTCACTGCCCAACTTCGGTATTAAAGGGTTTTTTTGCTAGAGGTTACATAGAGAAAACAGTATAAATAGAAAGGAAATGGCATGTGTGCTACTTTTGTGCAAAATGTGAAGCACTGTATGGCGCTTCGTTCGAGTCATATTGTCATGAAGCACTGTTGTGTACAAGTGGACTGTGTAGCCTTGAGGCAAGCACCTAGTTTGCATTGTTTTTCTTGTGCAGCTTGTTTCCAAAGTTTTAGTGAGCGGTAGTTATTTTCCTTGCGACGTCATCGCTGTGGGGTGCTGACTTTTTTCACTCTGGTGTTGCTGTGATCACTAGAGACCGGATTTTAGGCAAATGCCTATTTTGATCATTTCGCTCCTATCACACCATTTTGATATATCAGCATGAATTAGAAGTTAAGAAGGGCTTTTATAGTGTTTTTATAGTGCTTATAAATGCCTATTTTTGACGTTCGTACCTAAATGCTTACAAATGCCTATAAATGCCTATTTTCAAGATTGGCGCTTATATGAACAGTAATTAGCGTCAAGTTTCGCTCCCGGGCGCAGTTTGAGACCGTTATTCATGTTACCGCGCAACATTGGCTGTTCGGAACTCTGTTGGGTTCAAGCTAGTCCTCTAGTTGAACCAACTCCCGGAAGCAACAGCTAGCAGCAGGGAAGTGGGACACGCCGGCGAGCATTCGCCGCCGCGCTGACATGGCGCGAGCGGCTGGCGAAGGCTAGAGTTACTGCATATACGCAAAGGTAGCATATACAGTAACTCTAGCGAAGGCGAACCCGCGGAGAGCCGTCAGCGGAAAGGAGTGTGAAAAGCAAAGAAAACAAGAAAGATGTGATGTGCACACAGCTTTTGTTATTGCGATAGCAATTATATGGACAGTCTCGGCTGGTTTTTGCCGCCGCCCTCATGCACCGTGTGTGTATATATATATATATATATAAGTCCCAAAGAAAAATAATTCAGAAAAAATGGTTCCGAAGCGCGGAATCGAACCAGCGACCTCTCGCTCCGCAGCGCGTGGCGCTAACCACTACGCCACAAAGCGCAGGTTCTTCAGGTAGCTAACGGCGAGGCTATATACACACCCTTTACCGCAGGCAGGACTCGGAGATGGCAGGCGCTTATAAGCGTTTCTTCATTACCAGCGAGATGGCGCGAGGAGCGCCACAGGCGCATTTAAAAGTCGTCGACCAGCTCGCTCGCTTCTTCTAATATTTGCGCAGGGAGAACCTTGCCCTTCCGCTGTCTGCTCGCGCGGTAGTTGCTGCCGGGGGGGCAGATGTTTTTGCAGCGTAGCCGCGTGTCCATCACGGGCCGCTTTTCTTGCTATCGCATTCATTGCTTCACCCTTGCGGCGAAACTGTGACTTTTTTGTTTGTAATTTACTCTTTAAGGTGTTCACTGCAGTAGCGTAGCCAGAAAGTTTTTTTTTTTGGGGGGGGGGGGGGCAATTATACTTTAGGTTCATGCATGCATTTGTATGTGTGCTTGTATATATTACACATGCAAAAACTGAAAAAGTTTCGGGGGCGGTGGGAGGATTGAACCCCCTCCACGCCAGCTGGTTACGTTCACTTCCAGGGGAGACATTGGCTCCACGCGATTCGACCTGGCCAATAGGGGAATCCCTCCCTCTGCTCTTTTAGCAATCTGGTTATCTGCTCCTGCTCTGCCCTTCTCAGTAATGCAGAAAAGACATCCAGGAGTGTGTTGATTCGACAGTGGACACTTGACTCATCGTGCAGAACACGGGAGAGACCGCGTTCTGCAAACCGTGCAGAACAAGCACAATAGACCCTTTTCATAAATACGCCACCTGACGGTGGGCTTTTCGTCAGTTTCGATTTTGCAAAGAGTTCTGGGATAGAATTCGCCATGTTTGGCAAGGGGGCGTGACTATCCGAACGTGCGCCCGTTGTTAGGAGCTGGTATTCGGATCAATCCCACCGCTTTCGACCAGTTGTTACGAGCGGGGACGTTGTCCGACGCGGACTCGTGGGGTAGCGTGGAGCTGAGCGGCGGGAGACGTACCGCAGGCCCAGGGACGTCCGGAACAGCAGGAAGCCGAGGCAGAGAGACCGACGTTGAGGAAACTTAACAGAGGTTTATTTACAACATCATAGAGGACAGGATCGTCAGAACGACATCTAGTCCGATCGATCCGTCCCGAGCAGACGCTCTGCTGCTCTTTAAATACGCTTCAATACAAAGACAGGGAAACTCCTTATGCGGCAAATGTTCAATCACAAACGTGCATGCCTTTGGAGCTGCATAACTGTAGCTCCTTATGCGGCAAATGTCCAATCACAAACGTGCATGCCTTTGGAGGGTCCGTCTCTTCGGCACATAGGTCACCGCCCCCAGGATGGCACTCCAGAGACCACTGCCATCTCACTCTTCACGTCCGACCAGTTCGGAAGGGGGGGGGAGACAATGCCACCTCGGGGAACTGGTAATCCTTTTACGAACAAAGGCACCAGCCTTAGCCAAAAGCACACTCGATGCAAATACGCGTCCCACGGAGGGGTCCCGCGTGTAGCAGCCAGCTCCCCACCGAAGCGCTCAGTTCAGGGAAAGACAGCAGGTGTAGGTGTCTAATCCGTTCTCCGAACTGGAGGGGGGGGAGTCCAAGAAGCAGGAAAACTCGTTTGGAGACAGCTGGCCCAGGACCCTCGCATTTGCTTTGTAACAGCTTCCCCGGCGGCAGGCCGAGACCTCGACGTACAAAGGTCAATCACCTTTGTGGGGAGAGGTCGATGAAGACAATGCTGGTATGCCGAAGTCGTGCACACCCCGATGCTGCTCTGCTGCATTCCTCTGCCACCTCCGGTGATCTCGAACATCTGGTAGCGTCGTCCAAATTCGGAGAAAGGCTTCTTGCTCTGCTGGCCAACATTCCTTCTCGAAAGACAGCACCTGTGTCAACCACGCGAGAACCACAACCGCCAAGCAGGCAAGCGCCCGTACTCTCTCCCTGAGACCCCACCAGGCTTTACTCCAAACAAAATGACCTGCTCTCAATTACAATAGCAGCAGCAATTCCAACAACCAAATCTGAAATAGGCTGCTCAAACCCACAAACACATGTCGTGATGAAGCACGACCACAACAACCACAAAAAAAAAAGCAATTGTAAACCTGTCACAAAAAAATTGAACCTAATTACACAAGCCAGAGTACTCGACGCCATCAAGTTCCCTGAATCGCACACAACCCTAGCCTTCGGCTAAAACCCTTTTACTCATTGCACTTGGCAAATGAGTACTACATTAAGAAAACAAAACGCTGCAAACTAAATACGAAATAAAACTGAAAATCAAACTCACGCGCTTAACACAAAACAAGGAGAAACTAAAATTACACTGACGCGCATACTAACACGTAACGAAAAACAAATCAGTAGTACGTTAAACAGAGGCTTTTAACATTCCGCCTTCATCTCTGTAAACCACTACGAACAGCTCTCCTCTACTCGAGCGCTAAAAGCTATGTTTCCAGCTGTCGAAACAAAACTACTTAAAACGGAGGCTTTCAACTCAGCCTACATCTCCGTAAAACAATTTACAGCTCTTTACACTATAGCGTTAACGGTCATGAAAAGAAACATTAACAAAACAAACAAATAACCAAACAAACATCTCAAAGTCTGCTACAATGAGGAGGAAAGTGACAAATTACAAAATTTCACTCCTCAATTCGTTAGTACACATTAACACACTAACTTCTTTCAAGATGTCAATTCATCTTTATGCTGCGGTTATCCCAGGGTGTCTCCAAACGCGCCCTTTCAGACGAACTCTGGGGAGACGCGCATGCCACAGATTTCGAGGGGTCCGGTCTCGACAAATGAACAAAGAACAAACCTGTCCGACGCGCTCAGTAGCGGCGACTTTTGACCCGCGGCCTCTTGATTCTGACAAAGGGCATCGCTTGCCCATTGTGCCCCTCCGGGTTAAGCCGTCAGCCTTTTAGCCACGGTGGGGGACAGCCTTTGTCACGATTCCGGCGTACGCGACATCTCGCAGCGCTCCTGCCTCGACTAGGCCGTGAAAAGGATGAGACCAGGCGAAGATTTCGGCATCTGAATTTCACTGAAATTCTTTTCTTCGCGGCGCGCCTCACGCCCGATCTAGATTTCCGCGGGACTCTCAACTTGGAACTTGTACTAGCACGCCTTTTTAGGATTTCAGGCCTAGCCTTTATCTTGGCGTCTCGAAGAATACGGTCGTCGCGTTTGGCTAGCGCTTTAGCACGCTTACCGCCACTGGTCTCTTTTGCGTTCGCCTTTCGTTTGCGTCGGCGCCTTTTTCTCACCGAACGGCTCGCAGCGCTCATAGTCTCGGCACTAGTACTCTCAAGTGCGCTGCCTTCGACATTCGCTGCCAACACTTTAGGCGGCTGAACTGACTTGTCCTCTGGGCCGTTACTAGGTATCTCTGAGTCTGACCTAACGGTAGTCCCGACACACTCTAAGTCAGCCAGCTCGCCCTGAGATGTCTCTTCAGCTTCGGGCGTTCTATCGCTTTCGTGGATAGCCCCTTTTCTCTGGCCTTCGAAGTCGGCCTCCTGCTCTTCGCGCCTTTGACACTCTTCAATCTCACTCGCCTTGCGTAGCGCCTCTGTCTCTCGCGCCACACGAAGCGCTTCTTGTTCTCGTGCTTCCTCATCTAGCGCTTTTCGACGCGATTCATCCTCACGCGCCTTGCGGAGCGCCTCGGCCTCTTGCGCCACGCGAAGTGCTTCTTGTTCTCGCGCTCTGTGACGCGCTTCCTCCTCTAGTGCCCTGGCGTCCTCAAGCGCCTTACTACGGGGCTTCGGCCTCTAACGCCTGGCGACAGTTCTCAGCTTCAAGCGCTTTACAGCGCGCGTCGTCCTCAAGCGCCTCAGCGCTGACTTTGTTGCCCCGACTTTCGCAGTCAGCAGGACCTGAAACACCTAAGTGGCGCAACAAGGCATCTTTGGCCTTATCAAAGTCTTGCGCTTCCTCCGTGCATAAGCGCTCCAAAACGCATGCAATTTCGCGCGGCAGCAACGTCACAAGCCTCTCCAACCAAAGGTCTCGGCTAACACCAACATCTTCGCAGACCTTTTCAAACTTAACGAGAAAAGACACAATGTCCTCGTCTATCTCGAAAATCCTGAGTTGACGTTGTGCCAGTTGCCACTTAATCGCCTGAATTTCACGATCAAGTGTTCTCATTTTGAGAGCATGTTCTCGCTCCCGAGCCTGCCTCTCTTCGCGCCTTTTGCGTTCCTCTGACTCCCGCCTTTCACGCCTTTCGCGTTCCTCTGCCTCTCGCTTTTCGCGCTTCAGCTTTTCATTTCTTTCTTCAGCCTCGCGCCTAAGCCTCTCATTTCTTTCTTCCGCTTCGCGCCTCTCATTTCTTTCTTCAGCCTCGCGCCTAAGCCTCTCATTTCTTTCTTCAGCCTCGCGCTTTTCGCGCTTCAGCCTCTCATTTTTTTCTTCCTCAATCAGCTCTAGACATTCTGAGAGCTCGTCGTCGTCTGCCTCAAGGTTCTCAATAGCCTCGATAATCTCTGGCTTTCTCATTTGCTCTCGCACATCCAAACCCAAACTTTTAGCTAACTCTAGCAAAAACGCTTTTTTCAGTGCCTTCAGATTCATGGTTGCTGCAAGTGCTGCTAACTTCACTACTACTAAGACGCTACGTTCCCATGCACAGGTCAACGTAGAGTAGTTACCCAAAATTACCACCTTTTCTACAAAACTCGAGACAAAGCCTGGTAAAATCTCAGTGAAGAAAAGTCAAGCACTCACCACACCCTGCAGCCATGATCTCGGCGGAGACGATCCGATGCTGGCACGAGCTTGTTGCGACTTGTCGTGAGCAGAATCCCGTCGCTGCCATCCAGTTGTTAGGAGGCTGGTATTCGGATCAATCCCACCGCTTTCGAACCAGTTGTTACGACGGGGACGTTGTCCGACGCGACTCGTGGGGTAGCGTGGAGCTGAGCGGCGGGAGACGTACCGCAGGCCCAGGACGTCCGGAACAGCAGGAAGCCGAGGCAGAGAGACCGACGTTGAGGAAACTTACAGAGGTTTATTTACAACATCATAGAGGACAGGATCGTCAGAACGACATCTAGTCCGACGATCCGTCCCGAGCAGACGCTCTGCTGCTCTTTAAATACGCTTCAATACAAAGACAGGGAACTCCTTATTCGGCAAATGTTCAATTCACATCACAAACGTGCATGCCTTTGGAGCTGCAATAACTGTAGCTCCTTATGCGGCAAATGTCCACTCACAACGTGCATGCCTTGGAGGGTCCGTCTCTTCGGCACATAGTCACCGCCCCCAGGATGGGCACTCCAGAGAACCACTGCCATCTCACTCTTCACGTCCGACAGTTCGGAAGGGGGGGGGAGACAATGCCCACCTCGGGGAACTGGTATCCTTTTACGAACAAAGGCCCAGCCTTAGCCCCAAGCACACGTACGATGCAAATACGCGTCCCACGGAGGGGTCCCGCGTGTAGCAGCCAGCTCCCCACCGAAGCGCTCAGTTCAGGGAAAACAGCAGGTAGGTGTCTAATCCGTTCTTCCGAACTGGAGGGTGGGAGTCCCCCAATAAG